>NW_017387629.1:0-1459 GCF_001636725.1 Cordyceps fumosorosea ARSEF 2679 | reverse complement strand
CCTAGTAAGTTAAGCCGGATAACACTTAGATACGAAGAATTACATTACATATAAAGAACAATAGCTACCTAAATAATTAAGAAACGAAACTATATATAACTAAGAGTGGGAATAACTACTTATTTAATAAATAACAGTATGTTCCTAGTACACTTTAAGAGTAGCTTATTAAGGAGATACACGAACACCCGTTATATAGATATTAGGGTGTAGAGAAAATAATCAGTAGACTAAGAAGATCGTATAACTTCCTAGAAAGTAGAAAGATTATATAAAGGGTTAGTAGAAACTACGATATCTATAATAAAGCTAAAGCAGTATAACATACGCCTTATAGAGAGCTATAACCGATACTACCACTAGAAAGAGTATAGTAAATAATTACTATAGACTTTATTATTAAACTACTAAAGTTAAAGGAACCTATAATAGGAGTATACTATAATAGTATCCTAGTTATTATAGACAAACTTATAAAATACGCCTATTATATCCTATACATAGAATTAAGCAACACTAAGGATTTAGCATATATCTTCTTTAAGATAGTGGTTATATAATATAGGCTACTAATGAAACTTATTACGGATTAAGATAAGCTATTTATATTAAACTTCTAGAAATGCCTTATAGAAATTATAAAGGTTAAATAAAACCTTTTAACAGCATTCTATCCACAAACAGATGGATAAACGGAAATCCAGAATCAGATTCTTAAATAATACCTATAGAGCTATATAAACTACTAACAGAACGATTAGGTAGAATGGCTACCACTCGTATAATAGGCTATAAATAGCTTAGAGAATGAAAACATAAAAATGTCACTATTTAGGGCAAATTACGGATATAACCCTACGATTAAAACGCATACAGTATAGAATATGAACGCACTAGTAGCTATAGTACACATAATAATAATTATGGAAATTTAGTAACATCTATAAGTAGAATGGATATTTTTATAGAATTAAATAAAACACTACACAGATAAAAAGAGATTACTAGCGCTAATCCTAGAGAGGGGAGATAAAGTTTACCTTATCTATAAAAACATTAAGATAAAACAACCTAACGATAAACTCAACTAGAAGAAAATCAGACTATTCCTTATTAAATAGAAATTATTAAAAGTTAACTACAAACTATTATTACTAGAAGGGATAAGGATATATCCTATATTTTATATATTATTACTAGAGAAAGCACTAAGTGACATAACACTCACTATAGATATCACTATTAAAGACACGAATAAATACGAAGTTAAGAAAATACTTAAAGCCTAAGGTTAAAATAAAAATCATTATTATCTTATTAAATAGAAAGGATACTTAAACTCTAAGAACACGTAGGAACCAATAGGGAACCTTAAGAACTACTAGAACTTATTACAGCTATTCCACTAGACGGAAATAAGAAGTCGGATGAAACTAGAAGACCTAAATCCATAAGAAAT
>NW_017387628.1:0-1460 GCF_001636725.1 Cordyceps fumosorosea ARSEF 2679 | reverse complement strand
CTAAATAGTTCACTATACTTAACTTAAAAGGAGCCTATAACCTAATACGAATAAAAGAAGGCTAAGAGTGGATAATAGCGTTTTAAACCACTAGAGGACACTATAAATACCTAGTGATACCTTTTAGACTTACTAACGCACCTATGACTTTTTAAACTATAATTAATAATATCCTATAGAAACAATTAGGAGTTTTTATAGTTATATACTTAGATGATATCCTTATTTACTTAGATACACTTAAAGAGTATAAATAATACGTCTATAAAGTACTATAAACCCTATAAGACTACTACCTCCTAGTAGAAGGAAAGAAGTATTAATTTTATTAATAAATAGTACACTTCCTAGGATATATACTTATATATAGAGAAGTACGTATAAGCCTAGAGAAAATCTAAGTAATTAAAGAATAGTCTATACTAATAAACCCTAAGGGAGTCCTATTATTTATAGCTTTTATAAACTTCTACTATAAATTCCTAATAGGATATAGTAATATAGTCTAACCCCTTATAGACTTAATAAAGAAAGATACTAAGTTTAAATAAGAAGAAACTAAAGCTAAGGCATTCTAAGACATTAAGGACCTAGTTATAAAAGAACTAGTAATAAGAACACTAGATTAAGAAAAACCCTATAAAGTTAAGACTAATGCTTTTAACTAGGCACTTAGTAGATAATTAAGATAATAAGACGAATAAGGGAAGTTACACTTAGTTATATTCTTCTTATAGAAACTCTATAGACCTAAACTAAACTATAGGATCTATAATAAGGAACTTATAGCTATTATTTAGTGCTTTAAAGAATAGAGACACTATTTTATTAGAGTAAAGTATAAGATTAAAGTATATACTAATTATAAGAACCTTATATTATTCTTAATAATAAAGGAGCTAAATAAATAGTAAATTAGATAGTATAAAAACCTTATAGACTAAAACTTTAAGATTATATATTATAAAGGATTAGAAAATAGTAGGGTAGACGTACTTAGCTATAGAGAAGATCTAAAGTTAGAAGAATAAGTAGATAATACACCCTTATTATAAACTAATAAGGATAGGAACCTTATACTAGGCACTTAAGAAATTAGTATAACCTAGTAAGTTAAGCTAGATGACATATGGATATAATATATTATATCTCACACTAAAAAAGATAACTACTTAAATAATTAGGAAATAAAACTGTATATAACTAAGAGTAGGAATAACTACTTATTTAATAAACGTTAGTATATTCTTAGTACACTTTAAGAGTAGCTTATTAAGGAAATACATAAACACCTATTATACGGATATTAGGGTGTAGGGAAAACGATTAATAGATTAAGAAGATCGTATAACTTCTTAGAAAGTAGAAAAACAGTATAGAAGATCATTAAGAACTATAACACCTATAATAAAACTAAGGTAGTATAACACACGCCTTATAGAGAACTATAACTAATACTA
>NW_017387627.1:0-1462 GCF_001636725.1 Cordyceps fumosorosea ARSEF 2679 | reverse complement strand
TTAGAACTTATCCTCTAGAGGAATGAGGAAGGTTATTATATTAAGGATAAAAACCCATACACTATCCGCACTATAACCTCACAGTATAAGAATGGAGGAAACAGTATAACGAAGAAAGACTCGCCTAGCCTAAGTCCGATTAATATAAAGGGCAAGTAACCGGATTATAGCCTAGCTCCTATAGAATAGTTAAAAGACTATTACTAACGTAAGCGCTAAGAAGAACGCGTAAAGAGAGGAATAGACTAACGCTAATAGGATAAATGGCTATTAGAACAAGCAACTAAAGAGAAAGCCGAAGGATCAGGAAACAATAACCGTCGTCGCTATTAGGACCGATTCGTCGACGGGGATCTAATAGGTCTCTATGTGCTATAAACCTATAAACGTTAATAGCGCACTATACACCTTATAGTTAATATCCTTATTAAAGGAAGACTAATCTAGGTAATAATTAATAGTAGAGTATAAGGAAACTATATCTCGCTAAATCTCGTTAATAAATTATAATTGTCTTAGAAGAAGAAAAATAAGCCCTACTAACTTACGAACGTGGAAGGAGAAGCTATTAAGTATAGCTATAGAGTAGTGGATTAAGAAACCACATAACTTCCTATATCTATCTAAGGCACAAACCACACTCTCTCTTTAGATATTATAGAGATCTTAAAACACAACGTTATATTAGGGATACCCTAGTTACGGGCGAGCAATCCTAGAGTTAACTAGAGAACAGACTAACTTTAGTAGGATCCACTAGGATACGATTATAAGAAGAAGAGCGGCCGACGGAAGGCACCTTTATTAAATTAAGATAGGCCTCTAGGACTATATGTGATCGCTAGAGAGCTAAAAGCTAAGACAACGGAGATTCCTAAGGAATACTCATAGTATAGTAAGCTGTTTAGCGACGAGCTAGAAATAGGACTACTAGAGCATTCACGCTAGGACCATAAGATTAAACTCTAGCCTAGTAAGGAACCTAAGTTCCACAAAGTTTATCCCTAGAACCTAGAGTAAGATAAAGCGCTTAAGGAATATCTAGAGGAAATGTTACAAAAGGGATACATAAGACTATCTAAGTCCCTAGTAGGATACCTAATCCTGTGGGTACTAAAGAAGAATAGAAAACTACGACCATATATTAACTATTAGCAACTAAATAAGATTATAATTAAGAACTAGTATTCGTTACTATTAATTACTAAAATCTAAGATAAAGTTAGTAAAGCTAAATGGTTTATAACCCTTAATCTAAAAGGAGCCTATAACTTAATACGAGTTAAGGAGGGCCACGAATGGATGATAGTAGTCTAAACTACTAGAGGACACTATAAGTATCTAGTGATGTCTTTTAGGCTTACTAATACACTAGTAATATTCTAGATAATAATAGATTACGTTTTATAAAAATAAGCTTAATAACTTTATAGTTATATACCTTAATAATATCCTTATCTAC
>NW_017387626.1:0-1465 GCF_001636725.1 Cordyceps fumosorosea ARSEF 2679 | reverse complement strand
CTAACTGGTTCTTTTGCTTAGCGGAAACTACGAAAGAAAATTCAGAAAAGCTAATTTGTATATCCCACGCAAGCATTCATACTGTGGAAGGCAACGCTTGCCATTGTGCCATATTCTCGCTATAGCAAGTCGATGGCCGTGGAAACGGAGGGACTCTTAGACGCCGGTTGGACAGCAAGACTACCCCTCATGTCCTAATCTAAATGGTCGGTCTGCAACCGGACCCGGCCAAGCCACCTCGTGCTATCTTTGTCCTCGGCGGCAAGTCGACGCTTTTGACCGGCCAACTCGGCCCCATCAGACCCTTGCCGTGGCCGCTCCGGAGCCCCGCCCGGCTGGATTCTCGGCTACGGCATGCTGTCTTGTCGCGACGGCAAATTGACGCCTTTGGCCGGTCGATGCGGCCCCATCCAGCCCTTTGGTGTCGCCGCTCCAAGGCGCCTCCCCGGCCGGATTCTTCGCCACGGCAAGAACAGGTATCTCGCCATGCCCGCCGATCCCCGTCCTCGCTGTCTCCCTCTTCTCCATGCCCCTCTCCATATACCTGTTTTCGCCGTGTTCCCGACAATATAGGAGTATTTGTATTGTAACGTAGCTTAAGATGAAATTCCTACTATCCCCGTTACATTCGTCCAGGCATGCGTCAGCCCTATAGTGCTGGCAACCTCGGGAACGTGTATACAAGGGCTCTTGCGCAATTGTCCACAAGCAGGCAGTGTTGCCAGCAAATATAGATGGGGTGAGTGCTAGCACTTGCAACAGTCCGTCGGCCTCTCCAGAAAGTGGCCACGAAGGCCTTTCTAGGTTTCCAGCATCAACCTTGCCCAGCGTTGCTGGCAGCCTGGGTCTTCATTGGTAGGGGGCTCAGCACGATCTAGGCTGCCAGCACTGGATGTACGCTACTGTGCCGGCAATGTCTGGGGAGGTGGTGCCAGAAACACAGAAGCTATCCCACCTCCTAGCTAGAAACCGGGGATGCTGGCCACTATGGTAGCGGTGGTTGCCGGGAACCACAGTCACGCTAGCCCGCTAAAGTGTGCTAGTCGCTTGCTGGCAAAGGGACAGGCCTGGCAACTCAGATTAACAGCTCTGCTGGCAACTACCAGTTGCCAGCGCCTGGCTTGACCCATATACTAGCAACTATCAGCTGCCAGTACTGTCTTAGCTGCCGCTACCAGCAGCTTATAGGTACCGAAACTCTCTAAATGGCCGTTACCAGCACCTTGAGTTACTAGAGTGCCAGCAACCTCCTGTTGCCAGCTAAAATAAACACCAAGTTACTGCCAACAAGACCCAAAGTTAAAGCTAGTTACTGTCAACAAGACCCAAAGCTAAAGCTAGTTACCAGCAAGAATCACTAAAATAAACATGCTCGGATCAGCTTGCCCGTGAGGTCTCAAGGCACTGCCAGCAACAACCTGCATCAGCAGGAACTGGTTTATCAACCAAGTCCACAAACATTACC
>NW_017387625.1:467-1466 GCF_001636725.1 Cordyceps fumosorosea ARSEF 2679 | reverse complement strand
TAGAGTATAAAGAAAATAATTAATAGATTAAAAAGATTATATAACTTTTTAGAAAGTAGAAAACTAGTATAAAAATTATTAAAAAATATAATACTTATAATAGAGTTAAAGTAGTATAATATATACTTTATAAAGAACTATAATTAATACTACTATTAAAAAGAGTATAGTAAATAATTACTATAAATATTATTATTAAATTACTAAAATCTAAAGAACTTATAATAAGAGTATACTATTATAATAGTAGTTTAATCCTAATCTATAGTTAGTCTATTTCTTAAGAGGAGAGTTAAGTTAAATATATAAAGTATAAATAAGTAGTTTATTATAGTATAAATAATATTAAAAGATATCTCCTAATAGTAGAGTTATTATTTAGATTAATTAGTAGAGATTTAGACTACTTAGATATAAGAATACTTCTATAATAAAATAGTAGCTTAATCCTAATCTATAGTTAGTCTATTTCTTAAATAGAGAGTTAGTTTAAATATATAAGTGTATATAAGTAGTTATTATAGTATAAGTTATATTAGGAGATATCTTTTAATAGCAGAGCTATTACTTAGATTAATTAGTAGAGATCTAAACTACCTAACTATAGGAGTACCTCCTCCTTAAGTACTTATCTACCTCTCTACTATTTTCTTAGGATCACTCTAAATCACTAGTAATCCCTTATAATCTAATATTTATAGGATTACTACTAGCTTACTATAATCTATAGTAATCTAGTTATATAACTTTATATTCTATTTAAGCGACTTATAGGTTCTTATTTAGTTACTCTTCTTAGGCTGTCTCTTAGCTATCTTATATACATTCTTAATTTATAATATTATTCTCCTCCCCTATTAGTCTTATCCTTAAGGCCACTATATTAAGTCTCCTCTTTCTTTATTCTATAGGTTTATTTTTCTCTCTTATATTATTATATTTTACTATATCTAATTATATTTTTAAGCCTTATCTTTTAAAAACTAAATAGTATTTTAT
>NW_017387625.1:0-309 GCF_001636725.1 Cordyceps fumosorosea ARSEF 2679 | reverse complement strand
AGTATTCTAGTATCTTCTTTTAATTAAATTATTTTAGAATCCTAATGTTTATATTATAAGGAGGAGGAAGCTACTACCCTCCTTTATTACTTTTAATAAAAATCCTCTAAAGCGCTAGTTAAACTAGAATGCTTATAAAAATAATATAAGTCCTTTATAACTTAAGGTTCTACTATAGTTAAGTATAGCCTTTAGTTACTAGATAAGCTTAATAAGTCTAAGAGAGTTAAGTTAAAGACTATAATTAAAGTCTAGTCCTTAAGTTATATAGATATAGTAGATTAGAATATTATTTTTTTAGATTTATTA
>NW_017387624.1:0-1473 GCF_001636725.1 Cordyceps fumosorosea ARSEF 2679 | reverse complement strand
AAAGGGATTATTATATAACTAGAGTCCTCTAAGTGAAGCACCTTATATCCTAGTATTAGACTAGTTTAAATATAAGTTATTAGTTTAAATAAAAGAGGAGAAGACTAATATACTAACTAAGAAGTTCTTTTTAAACTTAATAGAAGTAGAAACTACTACTAAGTTAACTAAAGTATAAAGTAGACTTAACTATAAATAAGATACTATAGAAATCCTTATAGAAATAATACTAAAGGAGGTTAATAATACTCTTAAGAGTTATACTACTTAGAATACACTAGAGTTAGATAGGGTCCTCTATAGTCTCTTAAAAGCCTTTAGTCTAACCTTCCTTACTATACTTATTAGACTATATAACTTATTACTAGAGATTAGATATTATCTAGTATAGTATTAAACTAAGACTATAATAATCTTATAAAAGCTAAGAAAGACTCTAATTAAACTTTATATAGTAGGGGGTTAGAGACTAATTACTCTCTTTAATACTATAAAAAAGCTCTTTAAGAAAATACTTATAACTTAGATTATAGTTATAATAGAAATATACTAGATCCTACTTAAAGACTAAATAAATAATTAGAGATAAAGATTAATAAAGATAGTAATATCTATAATAGTAGAATTAATAAAAATAATATAGACTTACTATAGGGCTATATTATTCTTTTAACTAAATATAATTAAGGCCTTTAATAATATTAATTATTAATTACTCTTAAAAGAAATAAAAAGACTAGGCTTTTTAATATAGATTATTAAAATTATTTAATCCTTCTTTAATAATTAAGTAAACTAACTCTAAATTAATAATAGACTAATAATATAGAGAGTAGTTAAATAAAGGGTACTATAAGACTCTTTACTCTTATTTATCTTTTTTATTCTTTTTATATTCTTTTTATATACTACTCTTAAATTAGTCTTAAGTTTATATACTATTAGGTTTATTAATAATATAAACCTCTTATATATTAAAAAAAACTATAAAGAAACTAAAGTAATAATAATAAAGGTTTAAACTATTTATAAAGAATAGTTTTAAAATAATAACCTAGACTTTTTAATACTAAAGTTTAAGTTTATATACTTTTAATATAACTATATATTAGACTTAAGCCTAATTATACTTAAGAGTATAATAGTTCTATTAATTAACTAAATATAGTTACTAAGTATAGTTTTTACTTTTACTCTAAGATAAAAGAAATAAATTAAAGTAGTATCTAATAAAGTTAAAATAGTAATCTAAGCCCTATATACTACTACTAGGAAGTTATAAGGCCCTTAAAGAAAAAAAGTAAAAGACTTTTACTTTAAAGGTATTAAACTAATAATAACTTTTAGAACTATAATATAGTATTTACTCTTTATTAAAGCTACTATAAGTCTAGCCTAAGTCCTTAATAGCCTTTAAGTATAGTATCTTAGTGTTACGAACAGACAAGAGTGACACAGGGCGGCCCGAGAAGG
>NW_017387623.1:759-1502 GCF_001636725.1 Cordyceps fumosorosea ARSEF 2679 | reverse complement strand
AAGCGTTTTAATACTTAAAAATCGTTTTCTAATAGGCACTAGTTTTAATATAGTTTAATCTAAATACTTAAATAAAAGTAAAGATAGATGTATTTAATTTTATAATTAGTGTAGTACTATTATAGTTATAAAGAGGTTAATAGTATCCTATAGTGTTTCTATTATAAAAACTTTAGGGTATAGAATTAAAATATTAGATACTAGATATAAAGATACTTATAATACTAGTAGTATTCTACTAATAGAGGTATTATTTAATATACTTAATAGAGACTATTAAGGTTCTTACTAACCACCTAAATTATAGTTATCTTATAGTAAAGAAGACACTCTTATTTAAATAAACTATAGTATTAGATAAGTTATTACTATATAACTTCTAAATTATATTTAAGGTAAGTAAGTTAAACCTAGCTAATACACTCTTATAATAAATAGACTATAAGCTTAATATAAAAGAGTAATATATATAATAATTACTCTTTTAGTTCCTAGATGTTACGAACGCTGCTGTATTAATGCGGGGCTAGGCCGGACCGCCGGGGGTAGGCACGCCCGTAGCCTAGTTAGCATATGAGGTCACGTGATGGCTCATTAGATCATTAAGATAATCCAGCTACACAGGATCATTAGGATAGTTAGATGAGCCTTATAAGCCAGCTTACAGTAGAGAGATAGACGGGTACTTAAGGAGGAGGTATTCCTATAGCTAGGTAGTCTAGATCTCTACTGATTAATCTAAG
>NW_017387623.1:0-681 GCF_001636725.1 Cordyceps fumosorosea ARSEF 2679 | reverse complement strand
AACCTAACTCACTTCCTAAGAAACAGATTTACTATGGATTAGAGAAGAGCCACTATTACATTTTAATTAGTCCTGTTTAGTGAGTTACCTTAAAAAACCTTAAGTAGTTAACCTCCACGATGTCCACTGTTAATAGTAACACTACTAACCTAGGGCAGACTATTAACTTACTAAATAATAGGTTAATGACCTTATAGAGAAACTTAATTAACTTTAGGTCCTAAGCACTACTAGAGTTATCGCCCTCCTTAAATTTCCTAAACCTAACCTATATAATAGAGTTAGAGGAGATATACGAACCTTCTTAACCTAAGCTAAGGCGTATCTATACGTTAATAACACTATTAAGAAGCCTAAGGTAAAAGTGCTTTATATAGGAAACCTTCTTATAGGAAAAGCGTTAGAGTGTAGGAGCTAACCCTACGAGATTATCTTAATAAAGAAGAACCTAAAGAATAGATAACTAGAATCTTTAGTGATTATAGTAAATTTAAAAAGAAGCTTAAAACTACGTTCGGGGACCCTAATAAGGAACGAATAGTAGTCTATAAGCTTAAGCAGCTAAGACAGACAGGCTCCACGTAGCATTATACGAGGGAGTTCCGCTATATTATAATATGGCTCTCCTAGGATAACGATAGTTAAATAGAACTCTTCTATAACGGACTAAGGGAGGAAGTT
>NW_017387622.1:0-1507 GCF_001636725.1 Cordyceps fumosorosea ARSEF 2679 | reverse complement strand
TTAAATACTAAATATAAATATACTTATAATACTAATAGTATTCTATTAATAAAAGTATTATTTAATATACTTAGTAAAGACTATTAAGGTTCTTATTAACTACTTAAATTATAATTATCTTATAATAAAAAAGACACTTTTATTACTTTTATTTAAATAAACTATAATATTAAATAAATTATTACTATATAACTTCTAAATTATATTTAAAATAAATAAATTAAACTTAACTAATATACTCTTATAATAAATAAACTATAAAGTTAATATAAAAGAGTAATATATATAATAATTACTTTTTTAGTTCTTAAACTAATTTAAAGAGAAAATTAAAAGAAGAATTTATTATACTAGAGTTAGTAGAAAGTCTATTTAAGTAGTAGAATAGAATAAACTAGAAGAGAATATATATTAAACTTATAAATAAGACTTAATAAAGTATATAAATAAAGTAAGATATTATTATACTTAAGAGAGTTTAAAAAGCACTTAAATAATTAAATTTAATAAACTAGAACTAAGTATAGTATAACCTTATACACTTTATATAATAATATTACTAGAAAAAAGAATACTTTAAAAGTAATTATTAGTAGTCTAATAAAGAGATATTTTTATAAATTAAACTAAGAAAGTAGTATATAAAAGTAATAAAGAAAAAATAAAACTATATAGAATCTTATAAGTAATTAACTTATAAAGACTATTAATAAATAAAAAAAGGATCTTTATACTAATTAGTATAAGATTAGAGATTTTATAACTATACTATAATAACTTTATAATAAAGTATTAAAGAGTTTATAGGACTTTATATAGGATTATATAAATATTCTATTAATAGAGAATAAAAAAGAATATAAAAATATATATTAAATACTATTATATAGATAGAATAATAAAGACTAGAATATATTAACTTTATAGTTTATTTATACTACTACTAGTGCTTTTATATCTATTTAAAGAAATATTAATAGACTTAATTACTAGTCTATTTAAATAATAAAGAAAATATAAATAATATAATATAATTCTAATAATAGTAGATTAAGTTATATAATATAATATCTATATTATTATAAATAAGAATCTAATAAGTAGTAACCTTATAGAAATATTCTTATATAAAATAGTAACTCTCTATAGAATACTAAAAGGTATTATATTTAACTAAAGAATAATCTTTATATTAAAATTCTAGTAGAGTTTCTACTACTTTATAGTAATAAAATAATAACTTAGTATTATATTCTACTTATAAATAGATAGTTTAATAGAATAAATAAATTAGATTTTAGAATACTATTTAAAGACTTTTTATAATATAGAGTAGATTAACTAGATTAAAAAGCTAATAATAGTATAGTTTATATATAATATAAATTAGTAAGTATTAGTTAATAATATTCTTATAAGATTACTACTAGATTATATACTAATACACTCTATTATTATTACTATATAAATAATAAATATCTAAGTATAAGAATATATATAAGAGTTA
>NW_017387621.1:0-1508 GCF_001636725.1 Cordyceps fumosorosea ARSEF 2679 | reverse complement strand
ATAATAACTTAAATATAATAAATAAAAATATAGTAAAAAAAGAGTAAGGCTATAGTCTACTTATAGTTACTTATTTAGAATACTTATTTATAGAGGAAAAAGTACTAATAAAAAAGGAAATTATAAAAATAATATAAATAATAAAAAACTTAGAGTATATAAAACTAATAAGAGTTCTTTTTATTATTATTAATTCTTTAGAGAAGATAATACTTAGAAGGTAATAACTTTTAAAAGAGAATATATTTATATATAGAGGAATAGACTATTAGAACTTTATATTAAATAAATAATATATTAAAATTATATATATAGTGTAGGGTGTTTAAGTATTTATAAAGAAGTAAGAAAAGTAAAATTTATAATAGTTCTAATAAGTATTAAATTAGACTAGGATATAAAAAATAAAGTACTTATAAAACTATTATAAAAGTACTTTAACTTTATTAATATCTTTTTACTAAAAGAAGTAAAAAAGCTATTACTACTAAATAGTCTAATATATATAATTAAACTAGAAGATAGAAAAATACTATTATAAAATCCTATTTACTCTTTTGTACTAAAAAAGCTAAAAGAATTATATAAATTTATTAATAAAGGCTTAAAGTAAGAATAAATATAATAGTTAACTAGTTTAATAAAAGCTCTTATTTTATTTATATTAAAAAAAAGAGGAAAAGTATACTTATATATTAACTATTATAGTCTTAACTAAATTATAAAGAAAAATAGGGCGCCTTTACTACTTATAATAGAGATAATAAATAGACTCTAAAGAGTAAAAATCTATATAAAGTTAAATATAAAAGATATATATAGATAGTTAAGGATATATAAAGGAGATAAGTAAAAGATAGTATTTTATTACTATTTTAGTTACTTTAAGTACTTAGTCTTATTATTTAGACTAATAAGAGTATTAACTATATTCTAAGAATATATTAATACTACTCTATACTAAGAAATTAATTATATTTATATAGTATACTTAAATAATATTCTAGTATTTAGTAAGAATATTATAGACTATATATAGTATATTTATTAAGTCTTTATAAAACTATAAAAAGTAGGTTTATATTTAAACTATAAAGACTATAAATTCTATATAAATATAATTAAATTCCTTAAGTTTATTATTAAACTAAATAAGATTAAAATAAACCTAGTATATATTAAAGTAATTATAAACTAACTATAACCTTATACTATTAAAGAGATTTAAGTATTTATTAGATTTATAAGCTTCTATTAATAGTTTATAAAGAACTTTAGGAAAATAATATACCTCCTAATAATAGAGAAGATAAAATATAGAATACTAATAAAGTTTATACTAAATATATATAACCTTAAAGTATTTTAATACTTAAAAATCGTTTTCTAATAAATACTAGTTTTAGTATAGTTTAATCTAAATACCTAAATAAGAGTAAAAATAAATATATTTTATTTTATAATTAGTATAATATTATTATAGTTATAAGGAGGTTAATAGTATTCTA
>NW_017387620.1:0-1508 GCF_001636725.1 Cordyceps fumosorosea ARSEF 2679 | reverse complement strand
GTAGCTGATTAAAGGAAATGCTGAGTCTAAGTGTCATACAATATCGGTAGGTATGTGTTGCAATAAGACGTTCTTTTTGATGTGGATGTAGCGACTGTTGAGTCCGGGGCCCGGACTCAATTTGATATCCCATGGTGAAATTCCTTCTGATATATCAACAGCTATCACTGATCCAGAGGATGCAGTTCTTGCCCAGATGTGAAGGGTCACGCAGTCCGACGCTAGCTTCACATATATGGAGGTCTCGCTTTGGCATCTAAACGTAACGCAGCCCTCTTGAAATATAACCTTGACCTTGTGAGGCATGTTAATTTAAATGCGGCTTGGTCTGGAGGGAAAAAAAAAGATATGTTCAGCAGTAGAGTGAAAAGTATATCGTAGCAAAATAGGTGGAAGATGGTTGAGTAAACAAGGCGATGGTGCGCGGAGAATGAGGAACATCTGACGTTCTTATAACCAACATAAAAGTCTTGTAAACCACCGTGAACAAACAGGCTGACTAGCGCTGTGCAAAATCTTTTAACACTAACCCGTCCGGTCGCGAAGCTCTCCACTGGCACCTCCCTTTGCTTCTTGGTATAGTCTGCCAGTTCCGCCAAGCTCCCTGGCCATTCACTCAGCCATCAAAGGAAAAGCCATCTCTTTGAACAGCTTGCAGATTTCTTCCTCTTTTTCCTCCTCCTTAGACAAGTTTGTTACAGTAATTCCGTTACTTGCTGCCGTTTTCTGAATAGCGCTTTTCAATGCGGACTAAGACGTATGAGCATCATCTTGTTGCGGTTATCAGTAAAATTTACCAGATCATGCTCTAAATCTTCCAACTCATGGGGTGCCCAACCAGGTCTCTGTAACTGCTGGTCTTTTCTGAAGTTGTGAAGAAAGTCAAGCACTTTTTCGCCATATTGCTGCTGCAGATTTTTCTCTGGGCGACCACCTTGTGTCAAAGGGGACTGTGTTGATTTTGAAGCATAGCCGCGTGATACTCATGAGACATCGATTATGGATGGCAGCGTGCTTCCATGTCTGCTCTGTCAGCTCCTTTCTCTTCTCAGGCGTAAGCCCTGCCCTTGCAAATACCGCCCGGACAATCGGTTTCACATGGAGGCCGCCTAAGAACTGCATCATTTCAGGTGTTTGAGAACTCTTCGACTGTTCTACCATCTTAAAATGGGTATCTTCATCCATAGTTGCGACGTGGAGGGCCACTTTAGTCTTTGGTTGAGCAAAGGAGCGAAAAAGACTGTTCTTGTGCTGGTTGTGTCTCGACAAATCCATCCAAATAAGCATCAAACGCAAGCATGGTGGTCCGACGCATAGGAAGAGAGAACTCTTTTGGTAAATTTGAACCAAATTTAAATTTAAATCCAGCGAAAAGAGAGATATCTGTGGCTCAACTATGCCACTGAACAGTCGGCAGTCAATGTATTTATGAAAACATAGCTAGATAAACAGCTTCCAAAAGCAAGAAGACTATTTACGACATGGGCTGTCCCTGCATCATCATTACA
>NW_017387332.1:213559-216781 GCF_001636725.1 Cordyceps fumosorosea ARSEF 2679 | reverse complement strand
TAACTATTTTAAACTTTTTTAATATAGAATAAATTAAAAAGAGCTTTTTAGAGGGACTTTATATTTTAATTAAGAACTTTATAACTTTCTTATTATAATTATACTAATATTCTTATTCTTAATAATATTTAATTATAATTAAGTATTTTTTCCTCTATATTCTAAGTCTTAGTTTAAGTTATACTACTCTATAGTGTGTTCCCCTAATTATAATATATTTAATTAAACTCTCTTTTAAGAAATAGACTTATTATACATTAAAAATAAGCTACTATGATACTACTATAGTAGCTACTAGTAACTGGCGAGGTAGCTAGCTCGCTATGCCGACGAACATTTGCGATTCTTCAGACCACCGAAACTCGGGGTGTTGTGGAGCCGCAGGACGGGCCGCAGTGGCATCGGCGAACTCGCTCGGTAGAAGCTGTCAGAGGCACGGGCGTCGTTCCAGATCGGGCTGCCACTTTTGCCGCAATGGCTGTGGGGCGAGAAAAGAAATGGTTTACCCGCAAGGCAAGGGGGAAGGTGTAACGGTGGCTTAACCCTAATCCACAGTTGGTCTGTTTCTTAGGTAGAGAGTCGGTTTGAGTGCACAAGTGCACACAAGCAGTTATTGTAGTGTAAGTCACGTCAGGAGATGTCTCCTAATAGTAGAGCTATTGCTTAGATTAATCAGTAGAGATCTAGCTGTCTATCTAGGAAATCCCCTTCCTTATATATCCCTCTATCCTCTACTATACTCTTAGATTATACTGATCCTATCTAATCCTCACTTAGGCTGGATTAGACTAAGCCCGTCCAATAAGTCCACTTAGATTAGTTCAATCCCTCCTAATCTAATCACGTGATCTCGTGTCCTTATACCTTCGTACCCTAGGGAGCCTTATAGCTCCCTTAGGTGTTATAGGCTTCCCTACGGCTGTATAACGGGCCACTCCTTCCGTCTTCCTATTCGTTTATCATATTATTCCCCTCCTCCTTAAGTCTTATCCTTAAGGCTTTAGAGGTCCCCTCCGTGAGTTTTCCTTCTTACATCCTTCGTCCCTTAGTATGCCTTCTAACTATATTTCTAAACAGTAGTCTCATCCGAATTAAAAGGTTAATTATAAGCGTCTTTCTAAATTTATTACTACCTTTAGTTTTATTATACTGTCTTATAATTCTTACTATTAGCTTAGTCGTGAGTGTATCGTTACTAAAGGAAAGGATCACTATAGTGAATTAATAATACGGGGTTATTCTAACTATAACCTAGGTAGTACCTCTTCTAATGCTTACGCATGAGTCCTTTAGGAGAAGGATCGTCTTAATAAGGAGCGTGCCTCCGCTAAGGAAGATTTAGAGCGCGCTATGGCTCGTCTTTAGAGAGTTCGTCGTTAGGAGAAATTCCTTCGTTAAAAGGCTATAGAGATAGTGGCTAGAGGCGTTAAGAGCCTTAACGAACTAGAAGCGTAAGAGCGTTCTAAGCTAGAGGCTTATATAGCCGACTAATCTCCTAAATTTCTTATGGATTTAGGTCTTCTAGTTTTATCCGACTTCTTATTTCCATCTAGTAGAATAGCTATAATAAGTTCTAGTAGTTCTTAAGGTTCCCTATTAGTTCCCACGTATTCTTAGAGTTTAGGTATCCTTTCTATTTAATAAGATAATAATAATTTTTATTTTAGCCTTAGGCTTTAAGTATTTTCTTAACTTCATATTCGTTTATATCTTTAATAGTAATATTTATAGTGAGTGTTACGTCACTTAGTGCTTTCTCTAGTAATAATATATAAAATATAGGATATATCCTTATCCCTTCTAGTAATAATAGTTTATAGTTAACTTTTAATAATTTCTATTTAATAAGGAATAGTCTGATTTTCTTCTAGTTGAGTTTATCGTTAGGTTGTTTTATCTTAATGTTTTTATAGATAAGGTAAACTTTATCTCCCCTCTCTAGGATTAGCGCTAGTAATCTCTTTTTATCTATATAGTGTTTTATTTAATTCTATAAAAATATCCATTCTACTTATAGATGTTACTAAATTTCTATAATTGTTATTATATGTGCTATAGCTACTAGTGCGTTCACATTCTATACTATATGCGTTTTAATCGTAGGGTTATATCCGTAATTTGCCCTAAATAGTAACATTTTTATGTTTTTATTCTCTAAGCTATTTATAGCCTATTATGCGAGTGGTAGCCATTCTACCTAATCGTTCTGTTAGTAGTTCATATAGCTCCGTAGGTATTATTCGAGAATCTGATTCTAGATTTCCATTTATCCATCTGTTTATAGATGGAATGCTATTAAAAGGTTCTATTTAACCTTTATAATTTCTATAAGGCATTTCTAGAAATTCAATATAAATAATTTATCTTAGTCTATAATGAGTTTTATTAGTAACCCGTATTATATAATAATTGTTTTAAAGAAGACATATACTAATTCTTTAGTGTTACTTAATTCTATATATAGAATATAGTAGGTATATTTTGTGAGTTTATCTATAATAACTAGTATGCTATTATAGTATGCCCCTATTATAGGTTCTTTTAACTTTAGTAGTTTAATAATAAAGTCTATAGTAATCGTTTACTATACTCTTTTTAGTAGTAGTATTAGCTATAGTTCTCTATAAGGCGTATGTTATGCTACCTTAGCTTTATTATAGATGTTATAGTTTCTAATAACCCTTTATATAATCTTTCTGCTTTCTAGGAAGTCATACGATCTTCTTAGTCTACTAATCGTTTTCCCTACACCCTAATGTCTATATAATGGGTGTTTATATATCTCCTTAATAAGCTACTCTTAAAGTGTACTAGGAATATACTATCGTTCATTAAATAAGTAGTTATTCCCACTCTTAGTTATATACGGTTTTATTTCCTAATTATTTAGGTAGCTATTATTCTTTATATATAATATAATTCTTTACATCTAAGTGTTATCCGGCTTAACTTACTAGGTTATACTAAGTTCTTATGTACTTAGAATAAGGTTCCTATCCTAGTTCTTTATAAATATAGGCTATTCTATTAGAATGCCTTCTAACTTAAGATCTTCTCGTTAGCTTAAGGCGTTAGCCTTACTATTCTATAATCCTTTCTAATATAGGATCTTAAAGTTATAGTTAATAAGGGTTTTATACTATTAGATCTATTATTTATTAAGTTCTTTTATAGTTATAAAGGTTATTAGATTCTTATAATCTATATAGACCTTAATTTAAT